>NC_043758.1:40069721-40117221 GCF_902148845.1 Salarias fasciatus | reverse complement strand
ACGGGGCGTGTCACTAAGCTGAGGAGATTCTTAAAGAGACAGGGACCCATTTCCAGTGGTTTGAGGCAGCCTGATGCAGAGGAACATTTGATTTAAGTTGTTTGTGACACATGCGGAACCAATCCTCAAACTGTGCAGATACCCACTGAGTACTGCTTAGTGTGTATTTGGCTCACTTTTGCCAGGAGACCAACCCATGTGCAACGAATCTTGACAACATGACAACTCAGCAGGAAGTCATCAATAACTCCACTATGAATAATTACAACCATCCTGCAAACAGAAAGATGCATATTTTCTACCTCAAACTTTCTGTTGACAGTCAGTATACAATGAAAGAATCAACTCTGGAAAGAAACCATACGTGCAACAGCAGTTGCAGATTACATAAGAAGGCCTGTCAAATTGAAAATTAAAAGCACATTTTGAACACGACAAGATTTATGAGCTATTTTGTATTCGTATTTCCAAATGGTTGTGACTGTAGCTTGGAACACCTGGAACCTGCTGGGCAGTAAGGGAAGTATCACGAACATGAATCATCTGAACAGCCTTGCTCACCTCATACACCAACCCACAGACGGTGTTCCTCTACACTACTTTAATTTCTGAGAGAATAACTCCTCCTTTGATCCTCATTCAGTTAACACCAGATATTTCTGGTTTGTAATGCGTTCACAGGATCCACTATCATGTGCCATATAGTTCTGAGCTAAAAGATAATGAGAGACGATAACATAATATAGATAATACTAGAGAGAATAACCCATACCCCAGGAGATAAAGCTGTTTACTGACAAAAGCAGCTGGTTGAAAAATGGCTCTGGAGCGATATGACCAATACAGGGTGGGAAAAAGTGGTAGAATAAATGAGTGGGTGGTGGGGGCGGAGAGTGTGGACATGTGGCCAGTCAAAACAGCGCTTTAGGGTGGTGGGATTGGTCTGAGGAAATCCCTGGGGGTGGAAACATGGCTTCCCAGTTTGGAGATAACATCCCTGCTCAAGCTCCTCAGGAGAAACATAAAAATCCACCGAGACAGTGGCCAGGTATTTTATCATGGCCTATCAGATTCCATTCTCCCTTATCAGAGTTTACACACACTTAAACACGGATTCCCATTCCTGGACACATTGCTCACATTCAAATATAAGAAGAGGAAAGGAGGGAGCAACACGTTCTGCAGGATGGAAGAAATCTGCTGGGTTTCCTCTTGGTGTACAATTTTATATAACAGAGTTGAAGGAGGCTTCAAAAATTAGGAGAACTGATAAAAACAAGCCCTGTGTACAAGAGAAACACTGGAACTAATAAGAGGACAGCTGGCATTTGTCTCCATTGTTAACACTTTAACAGGAAACACAAGAAACATTCTGAGAAGCCATTTATCCTTTTTCAATCACTTTTTGCTCAGCAACTGTGTTCGCACTGGCTGAAGTGTTGATAAAGTTAAGTTGGACCATCCATCCATCCATCCACCCAGCCATCCATCCATCTACCATCCATCCATCCATCCATCCATCCATCTACCATCCATCCATCCATCCACCCCGCCATCCATCCACCATCCATCCATCCATCCACCCCGCCATCCATCCATCATCCATCCATCCATCCATCCATCCATCCATCTACCATCCATCCATCCATCCACCCTGCCATCCATCCATCATCCATCCATCCATCCATCCATCCATCCATCTACCATCCATCCATCCATCCATCCATCTACCATCCATCCATCCATCCATCCATCCATCCACCCAGCCATCCATCTACCATCCATCCATCCATCCATCCATCCATCCATCCATCCGTCCATCCATCCATCCATCCATCCATCCGTCCATCCATCTACCATCCAGTCATCTACCATCCATCCATCCATCCATCCATCCATCCATCCATCCATCCATCTACCATCCATCCATCCATCCGTCCGTCCATTCATCCATCTACCATCCATCCATCCATCCATCCATCCATCCAATGGGCTACTGTAGCTTGGTAGGTAGAGGGGTTGTCTTGCAAGTGGAAGGTTGTTGGTTTGATTCCCCATCTCGCTCTGTCCATATGTTGAAGTGTCCCTGAGTAAGACACTGAATCCCCAGCCCCAGGCCTGATGTGAAGACTGCAGCAGCTTCCTGAACACAGACACACATCTGTCTGTGAGGATGATGGTGAAGTCGCCTGTAATTCAGTGCATTTAGATGGGATTTTTATTCCTGTTTAAATCAGAATAAAGCCTGATTCTGCTCTAAAATGACCATGTAAACACCTGAAAACTGTGTTCAGAATTAAATTTAAATCCAACGAACCAGCCGGTTTATTCTCCTTCAGGAGTGGACATCTATGTAAATTAGGTGTGATTTTATTCCAGTCGTTCTGCTCATGCTTGCCCGTCTTGATGAATCCATATTCCAAAATGACGGTTTGCGGTTCGACTCGTTCAGAGACAATTCATTAACCCAATTTCTTAGTTCAGAATAAACCAATTCTGAATTAAAGTGCCCTGTACCCACACTCCTTGTGAGCGTTTGTAGTTGTCTCTCTCTCTGTTTACTCCCACCTTCATCCACAGAGAGCTGGGATTACCCACAATCCTCCCCTGGATAGAGCAGTGGAAGAGATTCAGATGGGAAAAGAGGACTCTTCTGTGTGGAAGCTGTCTGCTGTGTGGATGGAGAAGTTGGTGTTGTGGTGGAGGGTGTGTTTGTGGCTGTACAGACAGCAGTACACGGTGTGTGTACACGTATGTACATCCAGAAGAGTGTGTGTGTTTGTGCTAATGTCAGTGTGTCACACCATGAGGTCACATGTCACAGAGAGCTCAATTCTGGAGGAGAATAAAGGCTGTTTGCCAGCTCGCACCCCCGCGTCCCCACTCTTCACACCACTGTTCTACCTGTCCTTGACCTTTGACCTCAGGAACAACCAGGTGTTGAACAACCACCCCCACCCTGTCCACTCCTTCCCGCCAATGCATACTGGAGGTTATGCAAACGCATCGCTACCAAGACACAAACACACCGAGAACACTCCAACGCCACATCATGTCTAACTGTTTACCCGGCAACCAGCGGTGGGATGATGATACGGCTCGGGTTCCTCTGACTTCATTCCCCTCAGTTAACCAATAACACGCTGCCGTCTCACTCTCGCTTACTGTGAGCACACAAAATCAGCCTATAAAATTAGACACACAACACATAGACACCCAGCCAATACACACACACACACACACACACACACACACACACACACACACACACACACACACACACACACACACACACACACACATCCTCAAAGGGGCTTTAAAAAATTAGAGTAGCTCAAGTGGGAAAACAGTGTCCATTTGTCTTTGGGATAATATGAGTGTGGCTGCATTAGAGACAAATAGCATCCACTTCCATTTCCTTTATCACTGTCAGGCCAATTAATAGGCCAAGGATCCTGTTACTGAGTTACGAGATGCAGGCAATGTACACACACACACACACACACACACACACACACACACACACACACAAAGAGAGCTCTTTCAGCTGCTGACCTTGGCTGCTCCTCCCAGCACAAAAGACCCCAGAGATGGATGCCTCTTTGGAGAACGTGGCTCTCAGGAACGGTACTATTGCTGTCTATTTCACACACACACACACACACACACACACACACACACACACACACACACACAGTGTAGTGTAGTTGTGGTGGAGTGTGTGTGTGTGGTGTGAGACCTTATCACCCCTGGTGTGATTCTCCGGAGTGAGGTTCAGCGGTCCTGATGGACGCTGCACAGAGAGCCCTGGAGAGCCTCTCCTGGCTGTAATGACGCACAGCATCTATCAGCCGCCGGTCTGGAGGATAGATGTATGGCGCTAGAGCCGTGCTCTTCACACACACACTTACACACACACACACACACACACACACACACACACACACACACACACACACACACACACACACACACACTGTCCTGCTGTGGTCTGCAGGCACACATTTTCCCTGTACACAGGCCACGCACTTGCTGCCTGTGTTTTCAGTGTGATGCACTCTCACTTCATTCCTGAGCTCGTGTTTGTGTGGAGATTGCATGTTCTCCCTGTGTACAGGGTTTTCCTCCCACAGTCCAGAGAACATGCATTAGGAGGGCTTTTGCTGGCTGCAGCTGTCTGGGTGAGGCGGCTGCAGGAGTGTTCAGCCTCTGCTTGCCCTGCTGCAGACGCTGGGTTTGCCTCCTCCATGCAGCCGCTGAACCACCACTGGAATGCTGCAGATTTCACTCGGGGAGCTTCAGGTTGCCGCGTCGCGTCAGAACTTGTTGCCTCTGCTGACGGGGAGAAGCCAGTCTGTGTTCCTGTGTGAGAGACCCTGGTTTGTCTGGAACCTCCTGTTCACTCTATCTGGCGGTGCGCTCTGAGGAACTGAGATGAAATAGAGCCTGTTTTGTTCTCTTTGTCTGAGCTGAGTTCATGTTACACTTCATGAGGACACGGTGTGGACTCAGTGTTCTTATTCAAAACCTGGGGCCCAGTTTTTATTCAAAAACAACACTTGCATGAGCTGATAGACTTTTGTCCCTCACACACTGCCACTCCCACACACACTCTGTTAACACACTGATGAGCCTATTATTCAATCAATAAAGATTAACTTGGTTAACTCGCCCAAGGTAAGTCCCCTCTGCTGCTTTTTCAGAAGGAAGGAGCCTAAATACGATTATGCAAAGGGGGAAATTATGCCGAGATGAGTAGAGCTTAATATATGGTAATTATTTGACAGGATATACTTACACAGTGATTAGCATATCTCCAAGACGAGACAGAGATAGAGAGCGGAAGGAAAGGTGAGGGAGGGAGGAAGAGAATGAAGGAGGAGACGAGAGCTACCTGATAAGGATTACTTTCTCTCTGGTTCTGACAGGGGGTGGAAGGAGACTGCGAAGGCAAACTGTTCCTCCATATGTACCGTCACCGATAAGCCATCTCTATAGGGGCCGGGCCATCGCTAAGCAGGCCCCACGTGCACAGAATCCCAGACAGGCAGCGCACAGAACACACATCCTTCATTAGAACCTTCACACAGATGCCAGCTAAGATTCACACACACATGCAAGAAGGCACACACACATCACTGCAAAAAAAGCTCTGAGGTTTGGTATTTAGCTGACATGGGAAAACCAACTCTCTCTCTCTCTCTCTCTCACACACACACACACACACACACACACACACACACACAGTCAGCTAATATCCCTCTTCACAATACATGACTGAACATTTGCTGAAACACCCGATACAGACACAGTGCAATCCATTACGGTGTGTTTGTGTGGCGGTGTAGTACATACATCTTACTGTCTGCCTCTGTGTCCTATCGGCTCAGCTCTGCCAATACTCCCACTGTGGAGAGTATATTTGACTAATGCACATGGGCCATGAGCATAGATCCTTCAAACACACACACACACACACACACAGGAATATGGGAAGGTTCCACACTGCCTTCTGCATGCAGCTGCAGTCGTATTGATTGTGGGAGACATGCAGTAAATGATCACACCTGCAGTGTTGGACTATGGACGTGCAGACGTTCATAGGAGTGTTTTATTAAAGCTGCTCAGAGTTAAACTCGTGGATTATGTGTTTTATGTTTTTCACCGCTGCAGAACAGGCCTGTCCTGTCTGTTCTGCTTTCTCTGATGAAATAAGCAGCAGTGTGGTTCACGGGTTTTTCTGCTTGTTTCTATTCTATTTTTCTTCTTGTTACTGCAGCCCCCCCCCCCCCCCCCCCCCCCCCCCCCCCCACCCCCACTGTCAAACATGCTCTCCTCATGCTGATATGTGCAGAGTGACCCCCCAGGTGGGACGCTTGGCCTGGACTGGTTGTTGTGTGGATACTCTGGCCTGCCAGGAAGAGAGAGTCTTCTGTAAGTCTGAAGTGTTTCAGCACTGAATGGGCTGAAACAGGATTTTAAACTTTCTAGTTTCATATTGTCTGTCAGTGTTTCTGTTGTGGACATATTAGTCTTCACACCGGGGTCCAGGCATGTCATATGTCTCCATTAAGTATAGGTAGGTATTTGATGCTTTCTAGTTTTTGAATTAAACCCTGCTGGTCCTGTCATTTGTACATCAATATCAATCATTGGTTGATTATTATTGCATAAGAACATTAAAAACTGATTTCCTGAGCGTTTCCAGTCTTCAGTGCTCGTCCCAACCTGGGCTGAGGTCGACTTCGCCCCGTCGCAGCCTCCCTTTTCTTTTAATCATGCCTCTTTTGGTCCTGATTGAATATTTATTGGCTTATTTATTCTTAATCACAGACAGCCCACTTCAAACCACTGAATTCAAACGCCCTGCTGTACACACACACACACACACACACACACACACACACACACACACACACTGCTCGGTGCACAGCTGAAGCGGGGCTGGTCTGCGGCGCCTGGGGCAGCCTCTCAGTGAGTCGGTAAGCAGCAGTCATCGGCTGAATGAGTGAGCGAGGCGATCGGTCAAGCGCTCGCTCAGACCCTCCGCCTGTCACTGGAAATGGAGCCGTCCTGCTTTCTCACCGTCTTCATGAAGATGTACGGATTCAGTTTTAATCAAGACAAAACGCGCCTTGCTGACTGAACAGGGTGCAGAGCGGTGGCGTCAAACTCGAACTCATTAATGTCCAGGAAAATAAACCAGGAAAAGGATGGAAATACATCAACACTGAGACGTCTATATTTCGGAACCCAAAATGCAATGAAACTGTGAAAGTGAAAGTACCCAGAAAAAAACACACTCACACAGGGAGAACATGCAAACACCACCCAGTCCCAAACCTGTCTGACTTTGAGGAGAGTATCCAGGAATTCCTTTTTGTTGTACTAGAACAGAGTGTATGCTCCAGGGACAAAGCCATGGACGTGAATAAACAGTACTGCTCACTATCTCATTTCATTTCTTCAGCCTCCTTTGAATCATCTCTGACAAGCCGTGTCCACGTGACCCCCGCCAGAACAAGACATGTCTGCCTAGCCCTGTTCACGGCCAACCAGAAGAACCAGGTAAATGACTTTCTAACTGCGGTCTCATTGCTTCCCCTTCCCTCGTGCCGTCCAGCTCTAATTGAATCTCCATTGAGGAGTGTATCACTTCTAACTTTGCTATTGAGATTTAATCGGGTGTGTAGGAGACCGGCTTGGCGGGCTGAGGGGTCCTTTTGTGAGACGCCCATCTGTTGGTGACACAAGGGCCTCAGATCTGGCCTGGCCCACGAACAGAGTGGACGGGTGGAGGAGGGAGGGGGGAGGGAGGGGGCCACAGGACGGTAGGATGGACCGCTTCCCTGAGCACAACCACAACCCAAAAAATCCTCCAGCCCCTCCTCAGTGTCTGTCTAGACCTCTGCTGTCACCACACACACACACACACACACACACACACACACACACACACACACAAAGTTTTCATGATTATTGTCCATTAGTTTGTCCTGTCATTTCCTGATTATTGTCCGTTTTTACTAACGAATAATAAACATGTTTCCAATAGAAAACCAGCAAGAGGAAGATGACTTTCTGGACAATAATGGTATGTTTCACAAGAAATGGAGTTAATGCTCAAGCGATCTGCATTGATGCCTCATTTGATTGACTAGGGTTCATCCATCCACCACTGAATCACTGGACCGGCGGGCAAAGCTCTTCACCGGTCCCCACAGGCTGGGTGGCTTGTAGCCAGAGCCTCACCTCAAACTCTGCAGGACCTGAACAGTTCGATACCTGCTTTCCTGAAAGCCCAGTTCTTCTGATAGCTCCGGCTCTGGCAAGAAATCTCACAATGTTTGTGAATCTGCTTATTGCATGTCGGTACTTGTAATTTGACACCAGCCTCATCTCCATGCCAGATGTTGCGGTACCTGAGTAATGCCGGTGGGGTTAGAGTGCAGTGTCAGCTGATCACCAGGCCATAAATACTGACTAGTCTAACAGTCACTCAGCTCACAACAGTAAACAGCCAGGATTAAAACGACAGAAACAGTGAAGTCAGGCTGAGGGAAATCTAAAACCACACCAGACTGAACTGATGGTGGCAGACGCTTCACATATTCCTGCATCCAACCTCTTGGAAGTCAACGTTCACGCTGACCGTCTCTCCATTCAGACACGGCGGCCTTCTGTCGGTCTATTCAGAGTCACAGTGTTGCTTTATTCTTCTCTTACAAAAACACCACAACCCCCCGGGGAAACGTTAGCGCTGCACGTGATATTATTTCTGTTTTTGTTGTATTTGTAGTTTTGGCCCACAGGCCTGTTGTTGAACACTATGTCTCAGATCCTGTTTGATCTGGATGTGAAGTGAAACACAACTCCATGTAGTTTTGAGATTATTATGACCAAAAAATCTTTTAGTGTAGTTAAAAAATATTCCATCTTTTTTAAGTAAACTCTAATCAAAATCAGCATCCAAGCTGCTAGCTTAGGTTGGAAGGTTAACAGGATGAACTTATCCAGTCCTTCAGCCACTGGAGCAGCGTCCACAGTGTTAACGAGTGGCTGGAACATTCAGTCCATCCGCTGGGAGCAGTGTGTGTTTCAGTCTTCAAAATGCCAACAGAGAGGGATCTGAACCAGCAACCTCCTAATGGGAGGCAGCCCACTCTACCAAATAAGCTACAGATACTCCAGCTAAGAAATGGTGTGCGTCTGCTGTTTAAAAGAAAAGAAAATATCCACCAGTCGTTGAAAAGCTGGACGTCCCACAGTGCTCTGGGAATAATGGGACAACACTTATGAACCTAGAGGACTTTCAACTTCCGCGGCTGCAGGCTGTATTTGAAATGAAAGGTGTGTGGCTTTGTGAGTCATCTGAGTGTCTCTCTTGGTTGTACCTCCAATGACCAGTATTTACCACAGCCCCATCAGGCCTGACTAAATATGGAAGAACAACCTGCTGTAGCATGCTATGAACTAAAACTCTATCCGTAAGGCAAACCCTGACAGTTCCTTTTCCTCACAATAGCTGCATATATGAGTGATCATGATTTTAAACCTACACATTTTATTTCTGGCTGCAGTTCACGTTGTGCACCGCCACAATGCCTGTGCTGTCAGGCACTGAGAGGGGCAGCTCTCAAGAGCAGTGTTGTCTCAAGAAAAGTGACGGTTAAAAATAAGCACCATGAAATTATCTGGATCCTTTTCAGCAAAACATCCACTTTCCACATTCTAAAACTTGACAATGGATAAAATACTTCAGTAAAATATGGCTACTTGCTTTAGAAGGAAACATGTAATGAAAACTGTCTTTTACATTTATATGCAAACCCTGAGACAGACATGAAAACATCCAGCCGACAAAAACCACCGGGCGCACAAAGAAACACACTCATCGTATGCATGCATTGCGCACGGGCACATCTCACAAAAGAGGAAGGACACTTATATATGCAGGTAACACAATGCACAACAGGGCAGCACAAGGTGACTGACGAGACCAGCTTTTCACCTCCTCAAAGAAACTGATCATGATAGCGTTCATGCAAAACACACACAGACGCAAGCATACATGCACTCTGCCTTTGTAACCCCCCACTGTCACTCACATACAGCGAGGCTGACAGATCTGTCTGTGAGTGTGTGCTTGTGTATGTGCACGTGGAGGGTGAGGGGTGCTGCTGGTCATATCGGCAGCGTTGATAGGTTTCCAGCTCAGCATTCCCATCATTCACTGGGGTTATGACCTCTCTGTAAATGGCCTGGCTGGCTGCAGGGTGTGTGTGTGTGTGTGTGTGTGTGTGTGTGTGTGTACTGAGATGTGATCACACAGGAGGAATCACTGTGGTCATGTAAGGATTACGGAGGTAGATGAGCTCTATTCCCGTCACGAATGTAGTGCTGATTAACAGTAGGTGACCTCTAAGCTGGAGATGCACTGATCCCACTTTTTTAAAAGATGGGTACAAGTGTGAGTACTAACCTTTAGCTACTTGCCAATATGAGCATGTATTAAATGCCACAAAGACATTTTATGCTCTGTACCCAAATGATCTGCCGAGGCTCTTGGATGACCGTACTGGATAGTCCTACTGGATGATCCTACTGGATGGCCCTTGATGTTTCCTACTGGATTATCCTACTGGACACTTTCTACTGGATCTTTCCTACTGGACACTTTCTAGTGGATGATCCTACTGGATGTTACCGACTGAATGATCCTACTGAATGTTTCCTACAGGATGATCCTACTGCATAATTCTACTGGATGGTTCTACTGGATGGTCCTGGATGTTGCCTACTTGATTATCCTACTTAATACTTTCTACTGAATGTTTCGTACTGGATGGTCCTACTGGATGTTTTCTACTGGATGGTCCTACTGGATGGTCCTGGATGTTTCCTACTGGATTATCCTACTGGTTACTTTCTACTGGATTATTCTATTGAATGTTTCCTATTGAATGTTTCCTATTGGATGATCCTACTTGATGTTTCCTACTGGATGGTCCAACCGGATGGTTCTAAATGTTTCCTACTGGAATATCCTACTGGATGTTTCCTACTGAATGATCCTTCTGGATGTTTCCTTCTGGATGGTCCTACTTGATGGTCCTACTGGATGTTTCCTACTGGATGGTCCTACTGGATGAGCCTACTGGATGTTTCCTACTGGATGTTTCCTACTGAATGATCCTTGTGGATGTTTCCTTCTGATGGTCCTACTGGATGTTTTCTACTGGATAGTCCTACTTGATGGCTCTACTGGATGGTCCTACTGGATGATCCTTCTGGACGGTCCTGCTGGATCATCCTACTGGATGGTGGTGTTCTCTGTTGATCGCTATATGTCCACTCATGTCATTGCCACGAGACGGTCTGAGCAAACAGAATCCCAGAATCACTGACAACAGCAGTCTCTGTCTGTTTCTCAGATGTTTAAACAGTAAGATCTTACCTGGATTATTTCATCTCCCATGAGGTGAGCAGTGACCGTTCCCCTCATAACAGAAAACCCCCTGTGTGCTTCTGTCATTCAGATCAGACGGCAAATACGGCGAATGAAGCATCATGATTTCAGCTACTTGCGCAAAAACCGAGCGATTTGACATTGAGCCCAACTGAAAGAACACGATTGCTTCAAGCCATACATGGCTGGGAATGCTTTACATTTGTGGAAAAAAAAAGAAAAGGTCACTGAAGATAGACTTGTGTTTCAGCTGCAGCGTCATGTGACCACAGAACACGTCTATGTCTGTTTCAGGTCTGTGTTTGGGGGATGTTCAACCTGCGGAGGTGCTCCTCAGGAGGAGGAGGCCCCGCCTCCTGTCAGGAGCTTCAGAGGGAAGGCTGATGGCTCCACAGGAGAACCGTCAGCCTCACAGGCTCAAATAGTGCCGGTGTCGCTACTCTGATTGGCCTGACTGCAGAAAAGCCCTGCTTGACTCTGAGAAAGCACTGCTGACCTGGAGGGATCGCTCACATCGACTGCCTAAACACACACACACACACACACACACACACACACACACACACACACACACACACACACACACGCTAAAATAGGACAATTCACAAGCAGAGCACCACTACTGCCCTCCACACCCCAGTTGACACCAGCCTGACCTCTGTATTGTGTGTGTGTGTTTGTGTGTGTGTCCGGCCGATTGGCCATACACAGGGTGGGCTGTCACTCCACTCACCTCTAGCTGCCAACAACAGAAACAGGTTGGGTGGGAGGGACGGGGGGGAGTCTGGGCGAGGGGGGGGGGGCGTCTGGCAGGGTTCGAAGGGAGAGGGTGTGTGTGTGTGTGTGTGTGTGTGTGTGTGTGTGTGTGTGTGTGTGTGTGTGTGTCCTGGTGTCGCCTGGTCAATTAAATTCACATTGACCATAAATGATTTGTAAATAAGATAGAACGGTGTGAGTGTGGATGAGGAGGGAGCCGCGCTCTTCAGATCAGTGCCAGACTCTGCCCAGGCTCATGTGACGATCGCTGAAGCTGTTTTTTTCAGTTTATTTAAACATTTGATAGGAGACCACTGGACACTTCATACACTGAGAAAAATAACTGAAGTTCAACAAAACTGAATGGTGAAATCAACAATCAAAATTCAAATTAGTATCTTTACAAAAATGCGTCAAGTATTGGAGTCAAAAACATTTGTTCAAAATACAAAACACTGATTTTTTTCACGGAATTAAAAATAACTGAACAGTTTAAATAAAGAACAATCCTCCTTCATCAACATAATTAAATCCGGCAAAAAGTTGTCTTGTTTCTTTTCAGTAGAGCAGCAGGATATTTTTATCAGTGTAGGATCTGCTGATAAGAAACCCACACACTGCACTGCTTTAAAGTCTCCCCATCATTTCCCTGTATATATTGTTCAATCAAATCCCAGTCCTTCATGGTAAAGCTCTTCAAAGCAGGCACCGTTAATCCACCCACGAAGAATTTTAGTTAATTCTTTGATTTGCACCTTTCAAATTACTTCTGTGTTTAAAATATCATAGGAGAGGAAGGAGGACGTATCCTGAGCTATCATGTGAGAACACAAGACGGTTTTGAAGTGGGCTGAAGGCTTTGAGTCTGAGAGCATCAAGAGTTTTACAATCAAATGAAGCTTCAGCGTTCCTCTGTAAAAGCAGGTGTGTCTTTCTCCACTGCTGTGATGCTGCGGTTCACAGGACGAGCTGCAGCTCCTCGTCTGCTGAAAACCCAGCATTAGGAGGTAATTCCACAGTGCACAGACGCACACAACCAGGAAGGAGCACGTCTTCTGTCACAGCCCAGAGCCACTGAAGCCAAGGTATTCAATACTTTACAATCACAAGTAATGACAGCATGAGCGAAGCTCGAATCTGGTCTGTTAGCTCTAGTAGCACTGTAGCGTGAGCTGCAGGATGCAGGTCTGCCTTCAGCCACACAGACAACCGACTTCATATTCATTCACACAACGCACAAGAAAGATTCCACTTTCCCTGTGTTTGCTTACTGTGTGCCTGTGCGTGATGTGCATGCACGTGTGTTTTTGCATGTGCATGTATCTTTGTGTGTGTGTGTGTGTGTGTGTGTGTGTGTGTGTGTGTGAATGAGAATGAGAGAGTGCATCAGGCATGGAGGAGACCCCCTTCTGGCTATCCTCTGAGGGGCTGATGATACTAAAGACACTGGAGAGCGCCCCGGCTGCGACCCACACACACACACACACACACACACACACACACACACGCACGCTAACCCTCCAACCATTCTGTTCTCTTTACAACTTTACAAAATAGGCTTTTAATTTAGCTGGGCGGCTGGGGCGTGTGGGGCCCGCCAGCATCAATCATCATGAGGAGGTTGAGGAGGCCATGCCGTCCCCTGGGCCCTCTCACTGACGAGGATGTCCCTGCACACACACACACACACACACACACACACACACGCACGCACACACACACACACACACACACACACACACACACACACACACACGCACGCACGCACGCACGCACACACACACACACACACACACACACACACACACACACACACACACACACGCACACACGCACACACGGGCACACACACACACACACACACACACACACACACACACACACACACACACAGTACTTCCCTCTGCTCCTTCATACAGACATTAGTTCTTTGGACCTGCAGACCATTCTGTCAAATAAACACACACATGCAGATGTTCATGGACACACACACACACACACACACACACACACACACACACACACACACACACACACACACACACACTCCATCCCCTGCAGGCTGGAGATGATGAGGGCAGGCTGATCACAGATGGGAAATGGAAGTGAAATGTGAAAATGAAGCGTTGTTCTTCCTCAGTTTTTTTTTTTTTTTTTTAATATTTAACCATTGTCGAATCCTGACTAAAGAAAATGATAGTGCCCGTACAAGTGCACTCACTGTGCATGCAGCCTACTCTGGGTCTAGTTTCCAGAACATATTTTCTTTTTCTTTCTCTTTTTGTCATCTTTTTGGAATCCTTTGTACAATCATGTTCTCCTCTAAGCCAATTTGTATTTGCATTGCAAACATTCATTTCCATTTTGGGTTCATGTGCCTACCTTCTTTGTTAATTGGATTTGGATCATTTCCAAATGTTCGCTGTGTACCCAGCAATAATTATATTTCCGAGGAGATCTGTATGAAATTTGTCACAGACTTTGATGGCTTGTCGGCACGTCAGCAGTGTGAGACTGATATTCCACCGTGTGTTTAAAATGCTTCACATGAAGCAAAATGTCAGGAGGGCATGGTGTCTGAAGGAGAGAACGGAGGACTCAGATGTCAATGTGATCACAGCCATCCGGACGGCTCCGGTTCTGATCGCAGCCATCTGGACGGCTCCGGTTCTGATCGCAGCCATCCGGACGGCTCCGGTTCTGATCACAGCCAGCCCGACGGCTCCGGTTCTGATCGCAGCCATCCGGACGGCTCCGGTTCTGATCGCAGCCATCCGGATGGCTCCGGTTCTGATCGCAGCCAGCCCGACGGCTCCGGTTCTGATCGCAGCCAGCCCGACAGCTCCGGTTCTGATCGCAGCCATCTGGACGGCTCCGGTTCTGATCGCAGCCAGCCCGACGGCTCCGGTTCTGATCGCAGCCACACTTTTGAAATGCTGAATCTCACACTTCAGGTGAGTCAGACCTCATTTACTTCTCAATGTTTCAAGAGAAAGGCATCGTTACTGTGCTTAAGGTTCAGGAACGTTTCACCTTTAATGGCGTTTTGAAAACGATGTCCGTTCACACAGAGACAGCAGACACACAGAACCATGCAGTTATGTAGAAAATGCCTGAAAGCACTGAGAACATTTCCAGATTCAATACAAGATTTCAAGAGGTTGAAAGCTGAAAGGGGAAGTTCCAAGTGAAACAAACCTGCACCGGCATCAGATCAACGTGACTGCCGGCTGCAAAGCATTATGGGATTGTTCCACTGTCTGAATGAGATGATTTTCTTGATGCACTTCGCACCATATCTGAGAATAAAAGTAGTGTCATCTGAGGCCTTCTGCTCCGCATTGTGTACAATAAGCTGCAGCTCTCTGAAGAAAGCCGGTTTAAAAACAGTCATCAGTAGAGAAATAAGAGGAAAGTGTTTGCTGTTCTCCCCTCCAATACAGCAGGGGGCAGTATCTCAACACCAATTACATAATGTGGCACAAGAGTGAAGGTCAGGCTGTGTAAAAGATGCCAGTTGAATTTGTGTGTCCGGCTGCTTCCTGAACTGCTTCCTGCTGATGCTGAAGCCAGCAGTGTGACCGAGGAAGAGGAAGAGGAAGAGGAAGAGGAAGAGGAAGAGGAAAGCCTCTCAGAAGCTCCAGTCATCAGAATGACCAGTGAAATATTTTAACCACATTGAAAAACAATTCAGGAATATGAGCAAAGCCTGTTTCTGACTGCGACTGAATGGAGAGAATTGTGACGAAGTTAGACTATCACTCTCAATCTGCTGTCAACAATACAGTGTACACCCCCCCCCACCCCCCCCCCCCCCCCCCCCCCCACCCCCGGTGTGTCTTCACCTGGGTCTTCCTGGTTGTGTGTAATCAGATAAACTGAGCCGAGAGGTGTGATAAGGAAGGGGCTCCCTGGGGTGCGATGTCGCTCCCTCCTTCCCTCTCCTCCCTCCTGCTCCCCCACCCCCACCCCCATCCCCACCCCCACCGCCGCACCCCA
The DNA here is from genome assembly GCF_902148845.1 of Salarias fasciatus. NCBI lineage: Eukaryota > Metazoa > Chordata > Actinopteri > Blenniiformes > Blenniidae > Salarias > Salarias fasciatus. The sequence continues at coordinate 40,101,497 of NC_043758.1, read as the reverse complement.
CCCGCACACCATTGCCCCCCTTCACATCCCCCCAGCTCTATCTGTGCCGCCGGTGGCGATGGCGGTTTTAGTATGCATAGAGCTGAGCTATCTGCTCCACTGCACCTTGACTCCCCCAACACACACATAAAAAACCCAACGCCACAGTATTCACACACACACACACACACACACACACACACACACACACACACACACACACACACACACGCTCCCACTCCTTCTCTCCTGCAACACACACAACACCAATCCTGCTGCTTCCACACACACTCACACATCAGCATTATTGATGCTGGTAGAGAACGATCCAGACGGAATGGGTTAAAAACGCGTCCTGAAGCACAGAGCTCGTGAAGCCCTGCGCCGCCGCTCAGATGGACGCGACACACTCTTTCACATCTCACTACGTTCTACTGACGCTGTGGAAACAAACAATAGAACCCTAACCCGGCCGCTGCCATGTCCCTCCGTGTGAGCCCCCACAACCTGCAGGGTCTATAATGACCCTCACCATTTCTTTAAATCGTTCAATGGAAAACTGAAAGTGTTTACATAAACAGTTCATCCCCTGGGGGGCAGGACCAGGCGGGCGTCCAGGTGGACCAGGGACCTGGGACCTGGGACCTTTGGGTTCCACTGATCCTGAGAATAAAACCGATGCGACGTCGGCCCTCCTTCCAGCAGAGTCATGGTGGATTAGCTGCTGACGCTGGAGCAGAGTGAAGTGAGGAAGGCTCCTTCCTCTCCTCCTCTTCCTCATGCCTGAGGAGCATGGTAACCCACATGAGAGGATGTCTGAAGGGTTTTATTTCTGTTTCATCTCCTGTGTTCTGTGGTTTTGAGCCCGAACTAGAGATGACAATCCGTCTTCACCCAGCCGTGTTCACTCATAATAACAGTAATGCTGTTCACAGGTGAGCTGTTATTTCAGAGTGGTTTTCAATAACTCCTGTCCCCATTATAGAAGAGGCTGAATGTGCAGATGGACAGGGTCCCAGTCTCAACACTGCCAGGGGTCACTTTGTGGACACGGGACAGGTTGAGGATAGTAGCAGTACGGCGGTGTGATGGTCATGGTGAGCATCGTGTTCATCACTGTCTGCTCAGGGGTTTTTCACCCACAACCTTGACGCTGTGTCCCATAAAAACACAGACCGACAGAAATTCTCAGCACATCAGCCACATTATTCATCACATTCAGAGAGGAAGCTCTTTCTCCTCTGCATCCTGTAGAAGATGGTTGTGCTGGCCGGACTGCAGACATCCTGGGATGTCTGGGTTGATGCTGGAATGGATGGAGGCGGGCACACAGGACCTGCTCCTGTCTCTAACTCACATCTATCTGTCTGTTTTAACAGTTTTTCATGTTATAATCATGTGGAGTCAAAGCACGGGAACATCCGACACTCTTCCTGAAAACAAAGCGTTTAAGGAGCGGAGCTGCTGGAGCTGGATGATCAATATGTTTGCTGATGGCAGCGTCTTGTATTTTTGTCTCTTCCAGACAGCCAACAATTTTCTCTGCACTCATTGTGTTCTGGTAGCCATTTGCTAGAGTCTGGAGTTGGGGGAACAACAGATGAGTGACAGGTCTCTTCACTAACCTCAGCACACCACACTTCCACTCAATTTTCAAACCAGAAAACAAAGAAGAAGAAAAAACTGGCAACACTGCCACATGCTCTTTCTTTCCAGTATTCCCTGTACCTGTGGCTTCATCTTTTATTTCTAATACTCTCTCCGTTACAGTGCTTTATTTGGAAGCAGGAAGTTCACAATAATATTTTCAAGGAGACACTGCTTTCCCAAAATGGAGAGAAAGAAAGGTTATATTGAAGAGCAGCAACCACTAAACCATCCATCTGTGATTCTGACTGCTTTGTCCAGGTTTGATCCAATCCCAGGAGACACTTTGTCTTTGTCCCATGTCTTTGGAGAAAAACCAAAGCCAACACAGAAAGAACGTGCAAACACAAACAGCAGTAAAGAGCCCTGCATGGACAGTGGACAGACTCACACCACAGGACAAACAGCAGAGTGTTGATGGCCCGCGACACACACTCTCACATCTCCAGCAGTTTATGGGGAAGTGCTGAGGAGGCATTCACACGGTATTTACTATGTGCATAAAAGTCTACATTTACCTACTTCAAAAGAGAGTAGATTTCAGGAAGTAAAAAGTATCACAAATCTCTGTGTGTACCATTTCAGACACCACTTGAACTAAAGCTGAGCCTGCAGCAAAGTGCAGGCAGGCAGCAGAATCCGGCTGCTACTGACCAGAACTAAATTCTAAAGAAGACACACACACACACACACACACACACACACACACACACACACACACACACACACACACACACACACACTGGGCCCTTGGCAGCGTCTTCTTTGTAGCCGGAGCGCCTGCCACAGCTCCTGGCTGGGCAGGATGCAAAGCTGCTTAACAGGACTCATCTGGGATCAGTGACAGATGGACAACCTGTCCTGGAGGCCTGGGCACCACCGGAGCTCCAGGAGACAGGTAAACCTGGTCAGAACCCCTCGGAGCCCCGAGGACGCTTAGAGTGTATTCCAAGATTTAACAGTTGAGGTGCACTCGCACACATTCTGAACATAAACAGTGAAAAAAGTGCTCCTGATAGTATTATTCAAACACGCCATAACCAATGAGTTCAGCTCCTCCGGCAGAACCCGAGGATCTCCAGGGGCGTCGGGGACACAGGAAGTGTCTACATATGGTAGTAGGGAAGTCAGGTTTGATGTCAGGGCCTTTCTGAGGCAGAGTTCCAGCAGCTGTGAGGTGAAACGCCATGTAACAGCAGGGTGTTACAGCAGGAAGTCACAACAACAACATGCAGCTGAAGGTGTAAAGAAAACCTTCATATCAATGACGTATCAGTGAGTCAGACAGGAAAACTAAACACCGTTTAATTTAAACAATGGTTTTGAACCTGAAACACAGATCCTACTAATAAATAACAAACCACTGTAAGAATAGACCAATATATCAGTCTGTCATGGATGAATGGATGAATGGGTGGATGGAGGGATGGGTGGAGGGATGGAGGATGGGATGGGTGGAGGATGGATGTAGGGATGGATGGAGGATGGGTGGATGGAGGGATGGATGTAGGGGTGGATGGAGGATGGGTGGACCTGTCTGAATCGAGAACTCGCTGACTCTCTCACCACAATATCTTTTGTTTGCTGAGTTCGACAATCGTTCAACAAATCAGTCTCGACGAAAACAAAACAAAGGTGAGCAGCCTCACTCACTTCATTTCAGCACCAGCTCCAGACCACCGCACCAGCTCCAGACCACTGCACCAGCTCCAGACCGCAGCACCAGCTCCAGACCACCGCACCAGCTCCAGACCACCGCACCAGCTCCAGACCGCAGCACCAGCTCCAGACCACCGCACCAGCTCCAGACCGCAGCACCAGCTCCAGACCGCAGCACCAGCTCCAGACCACCGCACCAGCTCCAGACCACCGCACCAGCTCCAGACCACCGCACCAGCTCCAGACCACCGCACCAGCTCCAGACCACCGCACCAGCTCCAGACCACCACACCAGCTCCAGACCACCGCACCAGCTCCAGACCACCGCACCAGCTCCAGACCACCGCACCAGCTCCAAACCACCGCACCAGCTCCAGACCGCAGCACCAGCTCCAGACCACCGCACCAGCTCCAGACCACCGCACCAGCTCCAGACCACCACACCAGCTCCAGACCACCGCACCAGCTCCAGACCACCGCACCAGCTCCAGACCACTGCACCAGCTCCAAACCACCGCACCAGCTCCAGACCGCAGCACCAGCTCCAGACCGCAGCACCAGCTCCAGACCACCGCACCAGCTCCAGACCACCGCACCAGCTCCAGACCACCGCACCAGCTCCAGACCACCGCACCAGCTCCAGACCACCACACCAGCTCCAGACCACCGCACCAGCTCCAGACCGCAGCACCAGCTCCAGACCACCGCACCAGCTCCAGACCACCACACCAGCTCCAGACCGCAGCACCAGCTCCAGACCACCGCACCAGCTCCAGACCACCGCACCAGCTCCAGACCACTGCACCAGCTCCAAACCACCGCACCAGCTCCAGACCGCAGCACCAGCTCCAGACCGCAGCACCAGCTCCAGACCACCGCACCAGCTCCAGACCACCGCACCAGCTCCAGACCACCGCACCAGCTCCAGACCACCGCACCAGCTCCAGACCACCACACCAGCTCCAGACCACCGCACCAGCTCCAGACCGCAGCACCAGCTCCAGACCACCGCACCAGCTCCAGACCACCGCACCAGCTCCAGACCGCAGCACCAGCTCCAGACCACCGCACCAGCTCCAGACCACAGCACCAGCTCCAGACCACCGCACCAGCTCCAGACCACAGCACCAGCTCCAGACCACCGCACCAGCTCCAGACCACCGCACCAGCTCCAGACACAGCCAGACCACAGCACTGACATGTTTGACTCCATGTGAAGAAGGACAAGGCAGGCTCGCACTCAGAAGTGACAGATTCTTCTTTATGTGTTTTTCTTGCAGCAGAGTTTTTCTTCTTCATATCTTTCTTACGGACGAGCAACATGTCCGTGCAGTAATATGACATACCCCAGTGAAAAGGCAGAAACACGACTCATACAAACACAAGAGGCACTGAGGACATGCTGATCCGTCCCACGCCGTCGCTGGGAGTCCACTCTGTATGCCGTCAGTGCAGGCTTGGCAGTGTGGAGGAGGCTGTGGTGTTGGTTGTCAGTGCTGTTTGTCCCTGAAGGTGAAGTGTGTGAACCCTGTGGGCCCTGCTGGACCTGCAGGGGACCAGGCGCTGTGGTGTGTGGTGTTTTGTGTGGTGGCGACCGTCCAGAGTCCACAGAATCCACCACACAACAAGCATATGTACTGGGTTTGTTAACAAATTAGAATGGTGGTTTGCAGCCAGAAAAGAGATTACCACAAGACACATAAAGCCTCCATCAAAGCTGCGTTCACAAACACCAGCGGCTGCATGTGTGAAACTGCAAATAAACAAGGACTGGGAGCCAGTGGAGTCACCCGCAGGACGCTGACTCCAGCCAACCTGCAGCGACATCTGTGTGCAGGCGGCAGGGACATCGGACCGTCCAGCTGTAACCAGATGGACCCATCGAGGGACGGCACCTGGACACCTGGATCTGTATTTCACTGTCTCTCATGCATGGAGAACACAGACAGATTTGACTCGTTTCCTTTTGAAAATGCAAAAGTTTAGCGGTTCACAGGAACTTCATGATGAATTCAAGCCTCCTCACACAGAAACATCTTTAATCAGTTTCTTTTAAATTGTGATTCTCAGGATGACTTTGAAACACTAAAGATTTGACATAGAAAGGACAAAACAAAGTGTGTTTCTTAAAGCTGTGCTGCTGCTGATCACAGCACTGCCACGGCTCGTCCCGCCGCCATGCTGCCTCAGTGCCGCGTCCCGCGCTGCGTTTCACACTCGCTTTGCAGCCGCTAGTTGATTCGTCAGCAGCTGAAGGAATTAGCTCGGCTGCAGTCATCCTTGGCCTCCCGTCAATGGCTCTTCACTCATTTGTTCTTATTTTGTTGTTGCTTTCGCATCCAAAACAGGATGTGTGGCAAAGTCAGGGCAGGGTTGGAAGGGTAAGTGTGGAGATAAGGGGGAGGAGGGGGCAATAATTAGCGTTGGTATTGAAAAGTAATAACAGTATGGATTAATGTGGGAGAAGTGGAGTGGAGCGCATCATTGAGTGAGACAAATCCAATGCTGGGAATTGGCAGACAAAGCAAGAGGCAGTCAATAGGGATTATGTGGGGGCTAAGCCGCCCCACTCTGGCGGGGGGGTTGGCGGAGCTTTGTGGTGGGGCGCCGTGGTGGCAGTGGCGGCAGCTTTTGGACTGGCATTGATACACACTCATGCAGGTTGGCTTGCTGTCACCGACTGCTCAGCAGATGAAGCACTGAGAGGGGGGGGGGGGCGGGGCAGGGCGGCACCTCACTTCCCCCTGTGGCTCCTCCCACTCCTCTCTGCTCCATGGGGCCCCGGATCCCCGGCCTGCTCAGCGTTGGCACTGGGAGAGCCGAGGTGTGCCAGCTGGGCAAACACTGCAACCGCCGGCACAACGAACACCTCGCAAACAGCGGCGGGCCGACGGCGAGCGGCGGGCCGACGGCGAGCGGCGGGCCGACGGCGAGCGGCGGGCCGACGGCGAGCGGCACGCCTCCCGGCGCTGCTTTCACCTCGACACTCTCTTCAAACAGTTCAGCTTCAATTTCAATCCAAAACATTGCAGTTTTAAGTGTGTGAATACTTGACGGTGTTTTGTTGTCTCTGCTGTCGCCGTGATCTGCTGCCCAACCCTGGTCAGTCAGTCATATTCCCGCTAAAAGCGTAAAAAAAACACGGAAACTTGAAGAACTGTTTGATGTTACTGATGAAGCTCAGCTCCCGATCCTGCTCCTTTCACCAGGAAATGTTCTCTTTCATAGCTGTTGCTGATGACTGTATTAGTTCAGTCTCTGTTCAAAAGGCAGTGACGATAGGCCGCTCTCATCAATAAACAATATTTCAGAGGACCTGGTGAAGTCAGACCCTGACCTGGAAACGACCCCACCAGCACTACCCCAACACAAAGCCACCAGCAGCCACTCAGCAAAACGCCACGAAACCAAGCATGGCAGCTCAAGAGACGAGACGGGGACGGAGCGGCAGGGGACGTCTGTCCCCCATCACCCGTCCCTCATCCATCCACACGTCATCCATTTATCTATCATCCATCCATCCATCCATCTATACATCATCCATCCATCCATCTACCATCCATCCATCCATCCAGCCATCTATCCATCCATCCATTCATTCATCCATTCATTCATCTACCATCCATCCATCCATCCATCCATCCATCCATCCATTCATTCATCCATTCATTCATCTACCATCCATCCATCCATCCATCCATCCATTCATATATCCATTCATCTACCATCCATCCATTCATCCATCATCATCCACCCATCCATCATCCATCCATCATCCATCCATCCATCCATCCATTCATATATCCATTCATTCATCTACCATTCATCCATCATCATCCACCCATCCATCATCCATCCATCATCCATCCATCCATCTACCATCCATCCATCCATCCATTCATTCATCTACCATCCATCCATTCATCCATCATCATCCACCCATCCATCATCCATCCATCATCCATCCATCCATCCATCCATCTATCATCATCAACCAACCACCCAACTATCCATCCTTCATCCATCCATCATCCATCCATCCATTCATCCATCCATCAATCCATCCATCTATCCATCATCCATCCATCCATCCATCATCTATCTGACATCCATCCTTCATCCATCCATGCTTCCATTCATCCATGCATCATCCAACTATTCATCGACATCCATCCATTCATTCATTCATACATCCATCATCATCCATCCTTCCTTTTGTCATCCATCATCTATCAATCCTTACATTCATCATGCATCCATCCATTCATCCGTTCACCTATCCATCATCAACCAACCACCCAACTATCCATCCATCCTTCCACCCATCCATCTTTTACACCATTTCAACCAACCCTGTACTAAACCAAAAGGACTCACTGGACTCACTTTTTTAATATTATATTTTTAGTGGTCACGTTGTTCACAACCTAAATATTCACTGTGACGACATCTGAGGAAATGAAAACTCATCGTATGTTGCGCCTTCAAAACCTTTGTCAATAATATAAGAAATATTTGGAAATTTTCAGTTCGTATTTATTGTAAAATTTCCTAATATTGTTTTGCTTATTCACAGTTATTTGTGTTTTTATGTTGTCTGTATTATTGCTGTGACAACCACCAAAACAAATTCCTGGTATTGTAAAATGGCACTTGACAAGAAACCCGATTCTGATTCCGATTTGAATAGAAAGTTATCCAATGTAAAACACAGCGCAGGCATTAAATGTATGAAAGCAACTATGAAACCTAAAGAAATACCCAAGTCATTGTAGACAGGAACGCCATCGCCAGCATAAAAAAGGTGGAAAATAATTCATTTAAAGTGAAGTTCTTCATCCAAAGCAGCATAAATTCAAGCTTACGAAAAGAAAGGCTGGCTGGTGCTTGGAGAGAGATGAAATTTGCAAAAGCTGTCTGAAAATGTGGCTGGTAACAACTGAAGTAACATATAAGTGTTAGTGCAGGAGGCTCGGAATCGGTGTGTTCAGGCTGGATCTTGTTATTTATTCTGTTCTTCCTTGATGTTGGTCGTCTGCTTAAATACTCTGATGATGACTGGTTCATTTAGAGATGACACTGCTTTCACAACTCTGGTGTTGTTCTCGGCCTCTCACCTGGGAATACACAAGCGTAAAGACATCTCCACAGTTTATAGAAGTCTGGGATGACACAGCACATTTTCATGATTCCATGTTTGAATGTGGCCATAGTGCTGAAGGCAATTGTGGAGTATATTGTTAAAGCAGCATGAACTGTCACCTTCCACACAGAGAAATCCACTTCCGACACATTCAAAGTCACTTTAAAAGAAAAATAAATTGAAATTTGTGCTGTCTGGTTTGTGCAACTGCCAGTTTTCTGTTTGAAAGCGTTGCATCAGATCCTTTCTTCAGCTGCCTGCTCCCTGCTGCACAGCATGTGGTCAGGGTTTCCTCTCCGCCTGGGAAGGGATCACTTTTTTGGACTTGACATTCTGATAAAAGAGACACACAAATGAGCTCTTGTGACACCTTCAGGCCGTTTGGATGAGAATCCTCCCATCATCCGGACTACTGGCTCCTACTGTAAATCATCTGTAAACATGATGTCTGACTTCTAAACAAATAATCCAACAGGACATGAAGAGCCACATTTCTCCTGCCAGCAGTGACAGAGCAGACCCGGCCGACGGGGGATACGCCGTTTTCATTTATTTAGACATTCATTCATTCATTTATTCAATGCCCATTTTCTCCCCATATAATTCTTTAATTTTTATGTAAATGGCCTCATGAGGTGGCGGCCGGGTTTTGATGACATATCTCCAGTGGAGATCCTCGGACGGCTTAACGCCCGTCCAAAAATAGCTGTGAAATCCAACGAAATAATGGAAGTGTGGAGTGGAGTGGAGGGGCGGGAGGGGGATTTACTGCAGCTGAGGCTTTGCATTCGAATGGCATGGTCTGTCTGGAGAGCAGAACCCCCCCCGCACACACACACACACACACACACACACCGCCACAACACCCAGGAGAGCGAGGGAGCGAGGCAGCGGGAGGTGTTATCGGGGCCTTGCAGCCCGGCCCCGACTTGTTCCTGAATACAGAATGTGGCAGAGGACCAGGAAAGTGAGTTGTCTTTGATTTGTCAAGTGTGCCATGACAAAATGCAGGGGAGCCCCCACCCCACCCCCAACCACAACCTCCCGACCACAGACACACACACACACGCAATCACACGGACACACACACTCAGGAACAGGTGAACTCGCCCAGCAGAGAGACCTGCTTGTTTGACCCGCTAATCATCTTTGCATAAATACAAAATCACACACGTGCACGGTGCGTGAGGTGAGGGGGGCGAGGGGGGGGCTCACGGATCGCCGTCCACAATACCTGAAGCCCCGCTGTTGCCATGGGAATGACTGTCCATATGACCACCACACACATTTTATCCCGAAATGCAAACACACACACACACACACACACACACACACACACACACACTCAGAGAAGCTTTGAGAAAACACAGACACACACTCCTGGGAAATGTGTTTGAACATGTAGTCAAACACACACACACACACACACACACACACACACACACACACACACACACACACACACACACACACAGCAAACCTCTATCTTCACTCCAACAAGTCCTGCTAAATATTCATGAAGCGTTCTCACACGTGTCCTCTTCCTCTGCTCCCCTTCTGCTGCTCTTTGTCTCAGTTCAATGTCCATGGAACTGACGTGTATGTGTGTGTGTGTGTGTGTGTGTGTGTGTGTGTGTGTGTGTGTGTGTGTGTGTGTGTGTGTGTGTGTGTGTCTGTCATGTCACGAATAAAGACTTGCTAAACATTGAAAACTTTTTCCAGCTCTGAAAAATAAAAATAAGAGAGATCATTAAAACACAGACATAAATACTTCACCTAGTAAAGGTGTGTGTGTTTATAATGTTCTAAATCCCATGTGGAGTAAAGATCAAAGTAGATCAGGCTCAGAGAGGACCGACTCTTCCAGCAGGGACGTCTCTGCTCAGATCAACAGATCAGTCTAACTGGACTTCTCCACATGTCCGGGTGATTGTTCTGACTCGCCAGCTGATGGTTAGCACTCCCACCTCACATCCACATGGCTGTGAGCTGGACCTTTCTGTCTGGACTTTGCATTTCCGCCCTTTATTTAACGAGGCAGAAGCCTCGCTGAGACACAGAATCTGTCTTCCCAGAGGGAGCTGGGATGTTCTGACTTCATCACCGTCAGCTGCTGTGATTCAAAGACTGGTCTCTCCTTCCTGCTGACTGTACACAGGCCCTCCATAACAATACATAGAACTGTGATTACTTCTCAGTAAGCTGTCCACACACACCTGGCCACGCTTCATGTCAGAACTGTTTTCTTCTTTGTTCTTCATTTAATTTGGAAAATCAAACCGGAGTGTGAAACCGCGCCGCCACTTCTGTCTGTATTTACGCCTGGTTTTTAGGTGGTCCAAATAAAGGTGTGTGTGTGTGTGTGTGTGTGTGTGTGTGTGTGTGTGTGCCTGCTCCCATTCGAACCCGGTGCACATCAAACGGAGCGCCGGAGCCTGTTTGAGGAGCGGGTCTCACTCTGCCTCCTCACTGCGACGGTTCATTTGAAGTGTGAACGCAGCACGAACCAAAAGAGCTCTGGATTGGCCGAACACAGACATGACAGGCGTCAGGAGCTCCCTTCAGTCCCGCTGCAGGTCTGCTCTGCTGCTGCTGCCGGGCGCCTCGCAGGAATCCCTCCTTCTGAGCCGCTCTCTGTTCTTAGCTCGTCAAAAAAGAAGCACCGGAATACGATTGAAACTTTTCCTCATCTCTTGGTCCACACCGGAGAGCTTCATCTGTAGCGTCAACACTGTGACACACACACACACACACACACACACACACACACACACACACACACACACACACACACACACACACAGGGTGAGGAGGCTGCCAGTGCTGCCAGCGGGCGCGGTGGGCATGGTGGCCGAGGTGTGAATGTGTGTCAGATGGTTCGGTGGGCCGTCTGGCTGCAGGCAGCATGGCCGAGTCCACACCTACAGAGAGCAGCACACACAAACACACTCCACCTCTTTATCCCCAACGCCCACACACACACACACACACACAGTGTATTAATATTCTCTGAAGTGACAGTGGTGACGTATTTCAGCCAGCGTCCTGATGTGTCGTGTGGCGTCTGAAGCTCGCTGCTGTTGGTTTAAAGGATTATAAACAGTGTTTCAGTGCGACTCGTCCCCATCAGCCCGGTTCCTGCTTGTTGTTTCTGAAGCGTCTGTCTCTGCGTACGCTCAGAGCTCGCACTCGGCCCGGCCTGAGCGGCGCTGTCTGCCGGCCTTGCACTAGCCTATCGAAGGCGTCCGGTCTGCAGCTCTGCCGCCGTGCCACTGAGCTGAATGAAGCATTTACTTTGAGCTGAAAGAGACAAATTTGTGGTGGATGGATGCCAGGAATATTACTGCCCTCTGGCTCCGAATGTGACCTGTTTCGGATGGTTGCTGACCATTTATGCAGTGCATGCTGGGATATTCTTAGCTATTGCCATGTGAATGAGAATCAGGCAGAGGCGTGGCGTTACAGCGGTTAGCACTAATCCTGCGTTGTGTCTTTGTGTCCACCTCTCAGGTCCTCCTGGATCTTTTCCTGAGTTGGGGGCTGCAGAAGGTTTAGACTACTGGCAGACATTTCAATGCAATCAGGGCCCAGGGACCAGGGACCAGGGACCAGGGACCAGGGACCAGGGCCCAGGGACCAGGGCCCAGGGACCAGGGCCCAGGGACCAGGGACCAGGGCCCAGGGCCCAGGGACCAGGGACCAAGGCCCAGGGACCAGGGACCAGGGACCAGGGCCCAGGGACCAGGGACCAGGGCCCAGGGACCAGGGCCCAGGGACCAGGGACCAGGGCCCAGGGCCCAGGGACCAGGGACCAGGGACCAAGGCCCAGGGACCAGGGACCAGGGCCCAGGGCCCAGGGACCAGGGCCCAGGGACCAGGGCCCAGGGCCCAGGACCCAGGGACCAGGGACCAGGGCCCAGGGACCAGGGACCAGGGCCCAGGGACCAGGGCCCAGGGACCAGGGACCAGGGACCAGGACCCAGGGACCAGGGCCCAGGGACCAGGGACCAGGGACCAGGGCCCAGGGACCAGGGCCCAGGGACCAGGGCCCAGGGACCAGGGACCAGGGACCAGGGACCAGGGACCAGGGACCAGGGACCAGGGACCACGGACCAGGGACCAGGGACCACGGACCAGGGACCAGGGACCAGGGCCTCTATGTGACTGCTTCAGGATGTTGTCCCACTTTCTGATTGCCATTCTTGTCTGGTGCTCGCCGTCCTCATGTCCCACCTTCTGTCCGTCTGTGTGTCTCTTTCGTCCCCCCCCCGCCGTGTCCCGGCAGTAAGCCCTCTAATCTCTCCTGTTGAATCGCCGGCGGACACATGCCCTCTGTCTGCAGGGCCGGCGGGACGCTTCCTGTGCAGGTGCCACCGCCGAGCGCAGCAGCTCCGGGGTTACGGCGCACGCCGGGCGGGAGGCGGCGAGTAACGCTGACGGAGGACGGGGCATGTCGGGGAGGACAGGGCGGAGCGGGGCCTGCAGGGGTGCTGGGCATGAGCGTGTTGGACGGGGTGTGTATGGAAACCACAGCAGGTGCAGCGGGCGCGGGAGGCACGCTGGGTCCGGCAGATGGTGGGCCCGGTCGGGGCTGTACATGGCAGACTCTGCAGGTACGGCGAGCGTGGCGGGGACGGTAGCCGGGCAGTGCGACCCCCTGCTGGGTGCTCCTGGACGGAGGCCCACCCTCCCTGACATCCAGCGCTCCGTCTCCTCCGCCCCGCTCGCTGAGTCAGGAGGAATGTTTGATAGTTGGTGGCTTTTCCCCTCGTTGTTGGCATCTCTTAATCAATGTTAATTGGCCTGGAATTAGCATATGTTAATTAATGATATTTACTGCAAATTAAAGGTATGAGTGGTCCCAGAGGGTTTCCTGTTCATCTAATTAGAACCAATTAGCTGCAATTAACACGTGTAAATGAGACGGCGCTGAGTCCAAAACAAACAGAGTGTGTATGCAGGCTGCTGCCCAGCCTCCCCGGCGCCGTGGAGCGCTGGCCGGGCCGTCGTGAGGCTCTGCATTGACACACAGTCGCACGCCGTTCATGACAGTTACATGTGTCATGGCACACTAGGTGAAACAAATAGCTGTTCCACCTTCAACAAATAAGCATTCAGGCCCTCCTCGCTCCCAGTTTTCCCTCTCATCGTCAGTGTCGCTCCTATTTTTAGAGCGAGCTGCCAAACCAATTTGTTTTACAGACCCTCCTATCAAGTGAAGAAAATCCCGGAGGTGTATTAATTGAAATTCAGTCGACGGCACATCTTGTTTTGGTCTAAGAAACCACCAGCCGTGCTGAGTGTGGAGAGTAATCTCACACAGGGAAAATTGCCAGGAAATGAGAGGATGTAAACAAGGGAGAAGGTAGAAAATAAACAGAAGTCATTCAAGCATCCATGGCATCTCACCATACTCTATTAAAAGTATACTGTCTGTTTTCCTTTGATTTCCATCAAATGCCATTTTGTTTGGCGCAGAATGGCAACATGCAGGAATCACAAAGGCAAAGCCGTTTCAGCAGAGAGCCGGAGAGAAACTGTCCACCCACTCAGACACCTGCTGTCAGAACGCCGTTTATCAGCGCCGTCGGGTTCTCCAGTCACGTGACCCTCCGTCGGGTTCTCCAGTCACGTGACCCTCCGTCGGGTTCTCCAGTCACGTGACCCTCCGTCGGGTTCTCCAGTCACGTGACCCTCCGTCGGGTTCTCCAGTCACGTGACCAGGATGTGACCAGGAGGATTAACAGACTCTACACATTTTCAACAGAACAGAAATACTGACACACGTTTGGCTCAATCGATGAATAGAAGTAATCAGCTGACGGCTGTACAGAGACTTGCTTTCACTGTCAGAATCGATCACTGGCAAAAAAAAAATAAATATTATTTACCAAATCTGACACTCGTTAACAAGCTAACTGACCAGATCACATTTGTTAATATTTTGGCTTTGTGAGTTTTATGAAACACATCAAACACACAAGCTTCGTGAAATTCAGGAGTGGAGAGGCTGAAGTGAAAACGAGCAACGAAACACTGAACTGATGAAATAACAAAGCTGAACTGAAGAGATATCAGCTCCACTTCAGTGTTTCTTCTTTTGAACTGCTGGCTCTGGATCAGCCTCATCATGCCAGTGCAAGACTGCCGCTTTCAGGTTATATTTCTAAAGTCTGCATAGTCAACGCAGTCGCCACTTAGAAGTCAAAGTTTTCAAGCAAAAGCAAAGAACTTTCACTGTGTTTAGAGTGCATTTACATGACAGCAGTGCTGAGAGTCAGACAAACCTGCATCTTCCAGACTCAGTGTGAAAACATGCAAACTCCTCACAGGATGGCTCAAGACTACGATTTCCTCCACACTTCCTGATAATTCAGCTCCATTTCGAGGTTGAACCTGTTCCTGAGCTTGTTGAAATAAGAAATAATGTTGAGTTGGAATATGTTTACAGTGAATATTTCCTCCTGATACTTTATTTAAGACAGATCAGACGACACATTACCTCTGACGCTTCGTCTTTAATTTCTACATGGGTTTGTATTTGGTAAATCCGTCTTCTCAGGATGCTGCTTATCAGTCCGTGCTAAATGTCCCGATGCAGAGATGAAGTAAGAAACAGATGGGAAGCAGAGGAAAAAACAACTTTCAAAGTGAAATTCATGTAACTGAAGGTCATCCAGGTGATCTTCAGCTGTGTTTACCGTCCTCCCTGCTCCTGTATCTGCATCAGAAGTCTGGAAGAGTGAGATCGACAAAGAGGCAGAAAGCAGCATGTGTGCCGTCTGCTGGGCTCCTGAAGAGACCTGAAGCACTGGGTAGAGTGTTTTGGCAGACAGACACCGCATCCTTTCATTCCACCTGGGTATTATAACTTCCCCCCTACGTGCATCCTTTTTGAAAAACCTCAGACTTCAATTATCCATCCAGCATTGGCGAGCTATCAATGAAGAACCAGCAGTGACATCCACAACTTTCCACGCTGCTCTTTAATCATGAATAGATGCAGATTATATTTCTTTTTGTGCCATTCCTTCTCCGTTGTCACCCTCACCTAAACCCCCATCCACCTCCTTCGAGGTAAAAGAAGGTGTCTTGCTGAAATCCTCCCGGCGCCGAGTGGCGCCCGCCTAATCTGGAGTCGGTGGCTGGGGATTGCAGCATTGACAGGCGTCTCTCTCTCAGGCTGCAGGTTTAGCGGCAGGAGACGGCGAGGTGCATCAGCGTACTTACCACTGTAACAATCGGGGGCTGGGGTGTGCGGGGGACGGCGATGTGGGAGGTTGTGCAGCTGAAAACACAGCATCAGCTGCCTTTGTTAGGCAAACAGGGAGCGGTGGAGTGTGGGGGTGGAGGGACACATGCACACAAGGAGCCATCTCCGGAGCTGAACAAATCTCAGAATGGCATTATGGGTTGGTAAACATGGAAGCCGTAAGAAGCTGCGGGATTTGTCGTTTTCCCCATTTTGGTTTTTTTTTTTCTTTTCAAGGGCAAGAATGAAAAGCACAAAGATCAGGTGAAGAGGAGCCACTGAAAAGACGAGAGGCAGACCAAAAAACGTAAAAGACGGAGCGATGGCGAAGGACTGTGGCCCCGATCAGGCAAAGGGCTTTCAGAGAGAACTGAGTTATCAGAAGAGGAGTCACAGGAGAAGAAATGTGTCTGAACGCAGTGATGCCTCCCTGTCCTCAGCCGGGTGACAGTACAGCTGCCGGAGCTGGACGTCCTCGGCGTCGGTCGTCTTACACTGTCTGACTAACCAGGTGTGACGAGTTATCATGCAGGCCGATCCATAAAAGTAATTAATGCCGGACGGTCATCTGCAGCGCTGCAGCATTCAGTCCAGAAGACCCAAGACTGCCAGAGTTGTTCCTGAGCGTAGTGTGGTCGAATGGTAACCAGGGTCTGTGGGCGCGGGGGGGTGTGGCCATATCGCTCTTCCTCTGCAGGCTCTCAGGGTCTCTGGCTGTTCAACATCCTGAATCACTCGGTGTGGTTACAGGGTGTTTTAATTCTGTTTGGTTTATTCCAAACTCAGCAATTCAGAATTCTTTACATGGTGTTTACGTGGAAAAAGGAAGGATGACAGCTTCTTCAACGCAGGGGGCCTTCTTTCTGATTGGTCCAGTTTGCTGTGTGTGTTGTGAGGGTTGTTCTTGCTGCTGTGTATGTGGGATTGTCCAGTTTTTCTCTGTGCTGGAACCAGTGTGTGTAACACTGACCTATAAATCACTGATGTTCGCCTGTTATCTAACGACTGTGTCTTCAGGTTGTGGTCTGAAACTGAAGGGTCCACACCAGCAACACACACAGAGCACAACGGACGGAGTCAAACCCAGAACCTCTGGCCGTCAGCTGGCCAGTGTAACCACTGTCACACAGCCACCGATGCAGTCAGGTTTATTTGGGAACGGGTGATCTCTTTGGTGTTGGAGTGACAGCTGTAGAAAAACGTTATTTGTGTAATTTGTTATTCATTTGGACGTGAATTCCAGAGAATGTATCTGACACCAACAAGTTAATAGAACAGCTGAGAAAATCCAACAATCAGCCACGGGACATGACTTGGTTCATGTCCTTATCGTTTGAGTCCAATACAGAAACAAACTTTAAAAATTCAGACTTGAGGATGCTGATGTTGAGCGATATCCAGAGTGAGTCCGGAGCTTCCACAGAAAGGCTTTAATCTCCTGTGTCGGCTGTGATCTCCATTTGTTCCAGTTTCCTTTTGGACTTGAATCTCCTTTGAAGCTGATCTTGGGACTGACTTCATGTTCTTCTTCACAACCACTGAGTGAGTTTGAAGCGTGTGTGTGGACTGGGAGGTGGAGGTGTGTAGCAGCTGCATTCCTGCCAGTTTTCAGTGTTTGGCTTCAGGGAAAGGAGAACTCTCACCCCGCCGACGGCTGTTCTGTGCAGATAAAAGATTCCGAGTGTTTTTACCTGCATTTGTCTCTGCCGCTCTGTATCTGAGAGTTACACCAGGGAGCTGGTCGATAACGCCACTACAATCAGGCTCGCCACAGTGAGTAGTATGTTCTCCTTTCAGGGATGTCACAGCAGGAAGACAATGCAGCACACCTGTCCGGCTCCACAGAGAGCTTCCTGTCTTATTGTCAGCCGAGCACACCGGGACGGAGGCTGCCGCTCGTCCTCCTGGACCCGGACCCTCGCCTCGAGTTCACATCGGCCACGGAGTAAGACACACACTGCATGTTTCTTCATTCGGAATGCAATCAGGACACGTGTAGCTCAGCTGCAAAGCTGCACGGCTCTCATCATTCCTCTGAATGAACGTTAACCACATGTCCGCTGGTGGACTCACACTGAGCAACAATCAGCTGGAATCTGCTGCCAGGCTGCGGCAGACCCGGAGGTGTGATGCTTGATAATTTAATCCGTCCCGTCTCTCCAGACAGGCCTTGTGACGCCGCGGGGACGTGTCCTTCAGCACCGTCCAGAGCTGAAGCATGTCCAGACACAAACGCCTTGCCTCCAGCGTGCTTTTTATCTCCCTCGGTGACCCCCCCACCCCCATGTGGACGGAGGAGCATAGCCATCCCCGGTCAGGTGGGCTGCCTGTCGGCACCGGTGAGATCCCCGGTGCCTCTCAGGAGGTCTGGCTCCAGAGGGAGGGGGCCTGGGGGGTGAGGGGACCTCCCATCTTCTGCTCTGGTCAGTGAGGTGACTTTACACTCACCTTAAGCTCGTACCTGCACCAGGCCCACAAAGTCTCCTGACCCCGTGACCTCTGCTGCATTGCAGCTCCTCCCCATGTTTGACTCCAGATGTGATGCACCCATGTTTCTGGATTCACGTCATTGCTCTGGTTAAAGTCGTTCCTGTCAGTTGGAGTGAAGCTGAATGGGAGCAATCATACTGTGTCAATGCTGTATTCTCTAATCTAACCAATTATAAACTGCATTTTTTTAACAATGCCTTGGCTGCAACTATCCCCTCTACAACTAAAGCAGGTCTTGTGCTCCATTCTGGACCAGAGATCTGCTGAAAAAAGATAGAATGTGTTGTTTCACTTCCAGTTTACTGAAAATTAGAGTTATTACATCCAACAGTCCAGATCATATGAAATGTTCCTGAAGAAGACACTGACAACAGCGTGCAAGAGCTCATTCATTCATTCATTTATTTATCTATTTATTTACTTATGTATTGTCTCTCCTCAGGTGTCCTCTGCATTGCCCCGGTGTGACTCATAAATCATGCTGTGTCTCAGTGTATCATCCATGTAAATGCTTATAGAGCTTCTTCCATAACTCATAAATTGTATCTCACTGGAATCTCTTCCTCCCTAAAGAGCTGCCGTGCCTAAAAAACTTTATTGTCCTCAGAAGACACAGCGAGCACACACACTGCAGAGGAACCCGAACACGGTCACTATGAGATGCATTTTACTGATGTATTGATGCTACGCTGTTAACCATAAAAACACACTGCGGCTTGCAGAAGTGAGAGTAGTACAAGTTCGCCTTTGCCATTACTTTGCTCTTTCAGGGTCCTAACCTGGAGCAATGGGAAGAAGAGAAAATCTTTTGATTTCTTCTTCCATTGTTGCTTCTAAACTGTTGGTGATTGTGTGGCGAAGATAAAAGTTCTCGTCTTAAATGAGTTCATGGCTCTTTGTTTTCCCTTCCCGTACTGCCTGCAGAACCTCCTTTCATTCCCCCGCTCCATCTTTTATTCACCTTTTAAATGGAATCCATCTTATTTTTCCTGCTATAATCATCCCAACAAAGCTCGCAACTGGTGAAGTTTGGGAACACTAAATCCCCTCCCCCTTCTCTGTCACCTGCGCACACCACACACACACACACACACACTCTCTCTCTCTCTCTAACAGTGGCAGGGATCTTAGGCATTCCCGGGCTGATGATTCCGATAATCTGAGTTCAAATACAATTCCTGGATCACAGGATTTAAATGACATTATATAGAAATTAGATTTCACATCCAGAGCAACTGAACCTCCCCCGATCCCATCTCGTTCTAATTACACCGCGTTCCCCTCCAATCTACACTCACTCTTTCTTCTGCTTCACTTTTGTTCATTCCGCTCAAATGCAGGCTGGGATATCTTTAGCTGCGCATTGCATCTATTACAATACAAAGTAAGCCAGGAGCTGCTATATATTCCCCGTGATGGTTCCCCGGTGAACCGGCAGTGTTTTGATTCATGGTGGACCGCCGTGCTGCAGAGCAGAGGCAAAGGCATGCAGCATCTACCTGTAACTGACGTCGTGAATATTTACAAGAAGAGGCCCAGCTCACCCGAATTCATTTAAAAATCAGGTTTAGACGGTGTTTGAACCTGGAATCATGAAGATGATATCGCCAATTGGAATTCCTGTGGTTCTCCAAAGTGATGTGTGTGAAGACGGCCGAGGTCTGCTTTCATTCTGCCGTCACATTTTCACACAGCTCGCCGTTTGATGCTCTGACATGGAGGTTCAGGCTTCAGGTGTGTGTGTTGTGTGGTGTTGTGTTGTGTGTGTGTGTGTGTGTGTGTGTGTGTGTGAGACACTAAAGAGGAGGCAGCCCGCTGAAGCTGCAGATGATGTGAATGATGAGTCGATCTCTCCTGAAGATGAATGTGGATGTGGGTTCAGTGTCGTCACCCAAAAGTTTCAAGAAAAGGTTTTTTTAACACACGAATCCACACAGGGAGCCACGAATGGCACCAACAACACATCCTGTGAAGAAAACCACCAAATGATCCCGTTTTCCGACTGCTTCCACATCACCGTATTGTGAATGCCTTTAACAATGAGCTTCCTTCACTGCTTCAGTTGCAATGACACTGCAGGGAGGCCGTCTGATTTGTTCCAACCAACACATTTATGGTCAAAACCTTTAGGTTGACTGCTTCTGGAGTCTTTTTACTTCTCTGAAAGGAGATGCTGGCTTCAGTCCCTCTCTGCACTTTCAGAGTCCTGAAATATGACACTATGTTGTTCTGGTAACATGTTGGTGCTCCACTTCAGATGAGATCCTCCTTTTCTCTATGTGACTCCTCAACTAGATGAGTCCTCCCCGCCCAATAATACGGTAAAGATTTCAAGGGATTGCACAAAATGTACATTATATTTTGGCAGTCAGTGTTTACACATGTGCAATCATCACCCACTCAGCCATTCAGCCTGTGGAACTACTGTGTTCTGTTAAACTCATACATATATGTATATATATATTATATATATATATATATATATATATATATATATATATATATATATATATAGTATATATATATATTATATATATGTATGTATATATATATATATATATATATATAATATATATCTATATTATATATATATATATATGTGTGTGTGTGTGTGTGTGTGTGTGTGTGTGTCTTTTTTGTGTTTTCTCACATTTGTTTCTATTATATTGTACATATGTGTCTGTTTGTCCTTCAATATTTATTTAACTTGTATCTGGTGTTATTACTATAGTATACATGGTGTCCGTCTTAACGTATAATCTTAATTTATCTCGTTTTATCTGCTAGTCTATATTTGTTATTTATTTAATTATATCTGTCTTAGATCTATATGTAATTATATTTAATTCATATCTGTTAGTTTATATATTTTATTTAATTATATCTGTCATAAATTTGTATTTAAATTATATTTATATTTATTTGTGTTGGTCACTTTATATCTGTTATTTAATTATATCTATCCTAAATTTATATTCAAATTATATTAACTTTCTGTGTATGGTTTGGCTTTGAAAGTTTCACTTTTCTTTTCTGCGTTGTGCTGCTGTACCCTGCAATTACCCCCTTGCGGGACAAATAAAGGACTTTCAATTCAATTCAATTCAATTTCAGTTCAATTTCAATTCAGTTCAATCAAACATTGCTCAGAGCCTTTTTTTTAAACATCAGAAAGGATGGACGTTAAGAAAACTGTCCGACTCTATGGAAACGGATCAAAACAACACTTCTGAAAACACTCAGGCCGATAGACGGTCTAAACGCTGCTGCTGCACATGTCAAAAAACAGAGCAGAAAAAGATTAAGTCGATGCCAATTCTGCACCGAAACTAAAGTCTGAGCTTTAGCAATGACTGCAGAAGGCTTTCAAGCCTCCAAACATTTCCTACACAAAATGCCTGCTAGCTGTGTTTAATTTCTGAAGGCTGCAGAGTTTCATGGCGATGATGTGAAGGATTATCTTTTTGTTTTTTGCTTGTTACAGGAAGTCGTAGGAGTTGGCACTTCCAACTTACTGAAGAGCAACATTCTGCAGTCAAATATCATGTTCCAGTTTATAAAACCTGTGTTAGCAGCTGACAAACTTCACATTCTGAGGAGCATTAAAATGCACATTTTTTCTGGTTGATTTTATTCAACTATCCAAAGTTGTTGTGGATTTGTTTAGAAATATTCTTCCTAACAGAATTGACTGAAACTTTTGTTGATGGCTAAAATGGTAAATGGTAAATGGACTACACTTATATAGCGCTTTTTACCCTGCACTGACAGAGCCCAAAGCGCTTTACACTGCAATATCACACTCACCCATTCACACTCACATTCACACACCAGTGGAGGCAGCTGCCATGCAAGGCGCTCAGTCCATCCACTGGGGGCGATGTAGGGTTCAGTGTCTTGCCCAAGGACACTTCCACATGCAGACAGGGGGAGACAGGAATCAAACTAACAACCTTCCGATTGAGAGACCGACTGCTCTCCCCACTGATGTTATGGAAGATGGCTGAGTGTATATTTCACAAATGTAGTGGCTTTTTCACTGAGTTAGTTTTGAATGGAATGTGGTCGCATGTGTAGCCTGGCGTACCCACATGATTATGAGACCAGTACATGCATTCAGTTCTCACCTGGTCATGATGAAAATAACAGAATCAAGTCATGTGAGAACAGCATGTGAGTCGTCCTGCATACAGGGAGGAATTTGAACCAAGTATGACCAATCCAGTATACTTGGTTCAGAAAACAATTCTTGAGGATGACAATTAAGTTGATCTCATTATTAAATTAAAAACATTTTCAAAATGAGTCTGCACAGTCTGGCAAAAGTTTAGGCAACGTCAATATTTTTTGATTTCTTGTCATTTGAAGCTTACTTTTGTTTGAAGTTAATAATCCCTCTTGCAATGGTTCTAAACATGAAATAAAAATGAAGGAGAGAACGTAAAGAACAAGAAAAAAGAAAAAAAATAACTTCAGATCAGTCGTAGTCATGTTTGTATAATTTAGTTTTTTAAAAACCTCGTCCACTCAGACAGAAAGCACAACACGGATTTATTGTATTACCGGTCAGATTGAAAGATGGTTATCAGTTATCATCCCTAAAACATCAGCTCGCCTCCATCCATCACCCATCTCAAACACTGCAGCGTTACTCATGAGAGGAGCGGGACTGAGTGGTGACCAGGCAGAGATGGGCCCAGATAAAAGGATCCTGCCAAGTCCTGATTAGATCTGCTCCCATGTTGTCTTCCAGTATCAGGGATTACATGATTTATTAGAGCGCTGCTGGGACTGAGTTCCCGGGTGCTAACTCTCTCACCTGCAGCCTATAGGACAGCATTCCAGAAAACACCATGCAAATTAACTCTCTCTCTCTCTCTCTCTCTCTCTCTCTCTCTCTCTCTCTCTCTCTCTCTCTCTCTCTCTCTCTCTCTCTCTCTCCCTCCTCTCCATCACTCTCTCTCCACCCCCTCCCCCCCTAATGTGTCCCTAAAGCTTCTTTACTCTCGCCTTTCCACCAGAGCACCTCGGGGTGACTCAGATAATTTCTCCATTAATGAGCTCCATGATTGCAAATACGCAACAACGAAACAGCCGATCGATGACTGCCAAGCGTGAGATTAATTTGTTCAATACAGGCCATTTATTATATGTGCTAAGTTTTTTTAGCTAGAGGAGAACACCACATCGTCTCGAAGAACAATGTTTTTCCATGATTTCTGCACAGTATGCATCGTAATGGACCCTCTTTGGTAACTGTGTTGGAAATGTAGTTAAGGTAGATGCCAAGACGATAAATGAAGTTTAGCAACGAAAGATTAGCATAGTTTGTTGTTAAGTATCATTATATTTTATTACATTTAGAAAGACTGGCCATGCATGTGAAGAAGAAGGGAAATGTCAGAAATGTTAGCAAAGTTATACAAAGTTGACAAATTAAATTGTGGAATGATATGACGGGTGATGTGTGTGCAGTGAGGAGCTCTGTGGCCACAGCGCATGGTTTCTTTATAGATGTTGTGAATCATGGCCTAATATCCAGCCTGGTGTGACGCTCTGCGTCTTCTTGCTTCCTCTTAGTAGTAACTTGAGTGTGCAGCAGTTGGTCGTATGAACCACAGCGGCTGCAGTTTGGTGGCGGTGCTCCCACACTGCTACACTCGGGCCGCATCAGGAAAACGCATAGCTTCTCTTCTGCTCAGGTAATTTAAAAAAAAGCCTTTAAGTTCTTCTTTGATCCTTGTATATTAACGTGTATCTTTAGCTGCAACTTGCATTATATTCTTCTTTTGCATGCATTAAAATAAAATAAGAAACACGCCTGCTGTCACTGGGTCATAATAACTTCATCCAGACAGTGATTAACTTCTGATTTCTTACACGGGGATGTGAAACATCTGGAGCAGGGCCAAAACCTGCCACTGAAAGTCAATCCTGTTCCAGGAGGACTCTGAGTGAAAGAGATCAGTTTAGAGACGGCTTCTACTTTCTGTTGGGAGAGAGGAACAGAGACAACACAGCACAGAGCGGATCAGACCAGAGAAGCGTCTTATAGAGTTAGACACACTGTGAACAAGAAGATGTATGAAACATGAAGCAAGCAGCACAACGGCGGAAATGGAGGACTTGGTTTGGTGACATGTCCAAACATTTAGCAGCAGGAAGCATCGTTACGTTTCACAGTGGAGTCAAGTCACAAACACGAAGGAGGTTTTCTATAAGAGCTCTGACAGTCTGGGCTTCCTGACTGAATGCTTCTTCTCCAGCACTGGCACCGTCAGGGTCTCTGACAGCAGAACTGGTCCTGAGTCCAGCTCACCAAGACGGAGTCATGGATGAAGGAGTGAATGAGCCTTTTCCTCATGGCTTGATGTTATAAAGTCAGAAGACATGAATAACACGAGCCTGAGTTGTGTCATGTTTAAATTCTTTTCATCATTTTAGGGAGGATGGAACCACTCACAGCATTAATCTGCAGGCGAGACACTGACAACTTCACCCCTTCATCAGGCAAGCAATCATCCACCCTCCTCCTCCTCTTCCTCTGCTTCTCCTCCTCCTCCTCCTCCTCCTCCTCCTCCTCCTCCTCCTCCTCCTCCTCCTCCTCTTCCGCCTCCTCCTCCTCCTCCTCCTCCGCTTCCTCCTGCTCATCCTCCTCTCCTCCTCCTCTTCCTCTCCTCCTTTTCCTACTCCTTCTCCTCCCTCCTCCTCCTCCTCCTCCTCTTCCTCCTCCTCCTCCTCCTCCTCCCCTCCTCCTCCCTCTCCTCTTCCTCCTGGGGGGTTCAGCTGGTCATCCTGAGCGGGGTCAAGGTGGGTGCTTTCCTCTGAAGCTGCTCCTGACCATCGACCTGCCAAACAGGCTAATTTACAACCCAGCCTACTCCAGCCTGCCACGTCCAGCCTCTCTCACACACACACACACACACACACACACACACACACACACACACACACACACACACACACACCGTGGCTGTGTGCAGGCCCTCTCCCCTCCTCTTTATCTGGTCCTCTTCCTCCCGGGCCGGGTGTGAGGACGCCGGCGGCACGCTCCAGCGGAGACAAATCAGACCTTCCCGGCCATGTCACCGTAAAACATCTCCCAGGAAGGTTTCGACCTCTTCACCCTTTCAACTCATCTGCAGGCACAGCCGTCGGGAGGAAAGGAGGCTCTCCATGCGGGGCATGACTACCCCCACTCACATCACCACAAGAGGAGGCGAGGAGCCGGACCAGGAGGGGAAGCGTCGGTGCCAGACGTGAGCGGGGATGGAAATGTGAGTAAATGCTCTCAAGTAAGCAGAGTGAATGGCGAGGACGTGGCCTAGTCCGTGTGTTCAGTCTGTGTGTCTGGGTTAAATGATCACATGCGTCTACACACACACACACACACACACACTTCACAGGGTGGTGTAGAAGCTTACAGTTGGTTTTACGTTTATCTTTATATTTCAGAGCACATTTCAGGTCAGTGACCTGAGAGCTAAATGTTTCCCGTTATCTGAGGGCAAAGAAATCCGGACCTACAGTTTCTAAATGGCTCCTCACAAAGGTGAATGAGTTGAACAATTTCAGCCAGAAAGGAGAGGGACAGTTCCTGTTTTCAGGCACTCATCCGTTTGCCAGCTGTGGTTTGAATTGTACTGCATCGGTAGATTGAATCTGGTAAATATGATGAACTCATTGACTTCTCTGTACGTGTGATGAACGTTGTGGGATTTGACTGTAATGCAGAACTTCATACTGCTGACTGACTGATGTCTCTGCTCGTCTCTCAGCTTTGGGACTGAAGCAGGATCCTCGGAGAAGGTCTCTCATATGAACGTCTTCAGGCTCCCTTGTGTTTGATGGGACCGTTTATCAGGTTAAGCAGGTTCTCCAACAGTTAGCGCTGACAGTGTGTGAATGCTGCTCTGAGGGTCTGTTTACACAGCGTCTTCAAGGAGAAACGCCAAAGTTCTGTTCTGTGATTCCACTGAGGCGCTGTGGGACAGAAACCACCCCAAAACACTCCCACTACGTCACCATGGGAACAGGGGAAACCACACCTCCCGGTCCCGGTCCTGGTCCTGGTCCCGGTCCCGGTCCCGGTCCCGGTCCTGGTCCTGGTCCCGGTCCCGGTCCTGGTCCTGGTCCCGTCCTGGTCCTGGTCTTGTGTCCACAGCCGTGGAAAACAGAGGTTCTGCTCATGCTCAGTAGATGAACAGTCAGAACAACGTTTTCCTCCAGAAGGTCAAGATCCAGTCCAGATCCCTGTGAGGAATGAGGGTCACAGCTGGACAGGTGGAGACAGGTGGAGACAGGTGAAGACAGGTGAAGACAGGTGAAGACAGGTGAAGACAGGGATGTCCCTGTTTATCACACCGTCACTCAGGACTACTTATAAAACTATGTTTCAAAGGAAAACCATCATTTTTGTGCTTTTTTGTGCTAGTGTGTGTGTGTGTGTGTGTGTGTGTGTGTGTGTGTGGTTTCAATTCTAAAACTAACAATAAGTTAACACCAAAATGTTCCGAAACAAAAGCACAAAAATGATGTGTTTTCCTTTGAAACATAGTTTTATAAGTGGTCCTGAGTGACGGTGTGATAAACAGGGACATCCCTGTCTTCACCTGTCTTCACCTGTCTTCACCTGTCTTCACCTGTCTTCACCTGTCTTCACCTGTCTCCACCTGTCTCCACCTGTCCAGCTGTGACCCTCATTCCTCACAGGGATCTGGACTGAAACATATGAGGACCTTTAGGAAGGAGCAAAAGGAGGACAACTGAGGACTGAGGTGGACTGAGGTGGACTGAGGTGGACTGAAGTGGACTGAGGAGGACTGAGGAGGACTGAGGTGGACTGAGGAGGACTGAGGTGGACTGAGGTGGACTGAGGTGGACTGAGGAGGACTGAGGTGGACTGAGGAGGACTGAGGTGGACTGAGGAGGACTGAGGAGGGTTGCATGGTCTCATGTATCAAACTCAGGACTTTAGGCATTAAAACAAAGTGGTTCATTCCCTCAAAATGACCAAACACTGTTCTTTAAATCTCAGTTCAGCAGCGTTAGGAAACCCTTTGCTCAACACCTCCGGTTGTCCATCAAAACGGCACCGACTGTTTTCTGAACACAGAAACAACAGAAGGTTTAGAGGGAAATGGCCAGAAGCACATTAAAGCTCGTGTCTGGAGTTTTGAAAGAAAGAGGTTTTTTTTAATCCAACGTCTCAGGCTCCGCCCTCCCTCTGCTTTCATGAGCGACCAAGCCACGCCCTTTATATAGTTATCTGTCAGGTGAAAATGAGAACCTCTGAGTCCTACAGCATCCTCCATGTTGAGCTGTTCACGGTGGATGTTCAGCAGACAGTGGATATATCTGCTGCAGAGCTAACTCTCCTCTGCTGGGCGAGCGACGTGCTCTCTGGCTGCTCCACACTTTGATTGACAGCAGGACAAGGCGGAAGCTCGAAGTCTATTGGCTGAAGCTGACCGGCGCTTTTTCGGATAACATGGGGTCTATGAGACGAAGGCGGGGCTCATAAATAAATGTTTATATTGCTTTATGCTAATATTATATTGTAGTATGGAACCAGACTGACACATTGAAGCTCTGTTGAAAAATGTTACATACTTTGGAAACGAACAAAACTCCGGACACCAGCTTTAAGAGAAGTGCCGACGGACTTAAAGCAGTTCTTCATGACTCCTGTTCCGGTTCTCCTTCAGTACCGGCCTCTCGGTTAGTTTGCAGGTTGTTGCTGCTTCTGGCAGCAGCAGGTCCATCTTCTGAGGTTCCCAGGCAGCGTCCTGCCATCCTGCTTCTCAGCCGCCACTTCTGGAGTGCTCCGTTGAAAGGCCGTCTTTGTTGCGTACGGCGGGACTCTTGACTCCCGGATAGATCTCAAACAGGCTCCCTGCAGCTCGGACCTGATGGAGCCATCATCCCGGCTGCAGAGCCTCCACCCAGGGAGACACAAACAATCTGCCCCCCTCCCACTGCCAGAGCTCCGGGAGCCAGCAGGGAGGCAGCGCGTGCACGTGTGTGTGTGTGTGTGTGTGTGTGTGTGTGTGTGTGTGTGTGTGTGTGTGTGTGTGTGTGTGTGTGTGTGTGTGTGTGTGTGGAATCAGACCAGTGTGAAAGCAGTGATATTTGGGACTATGAGCTCCAACATGGAAAATCTCCGATTCCAGCGTCGGGGATTTATCTGCAGCCAGACCGTTTCCTCCATGAATGTTAAAGCGGCCTCCTTTCAACAAGTGCGATGTGTTTTTTGCATATAGACAACCTGTCTTGTGTCCTTCCCAGAAATGGAGGCTGTGTGCGAGCAGGTTGTTTGGTCAGCTATGAATATTACTGCAGGCACGGCGGACCGCAGGACTTCTGACAAAGGTCTAGGACAAAGGGAAACGGGGTCGCGTGCTGAAACGGTTAATGTGAATCTTAATGGAGGCGGCAATGTCATTATCTCCAAATCCTCTGAGCCCTCTCGACCAGGGGGCTGCGCCGCCGACGGCCACTTTACATCCCGAGCGTGTCGGGCCGAGAGACCGGGGGCATGACTGCCAATCCCATCCAGAGGATTTGTGTCCTCTTCCACCAAATTCAGTAAGCACATGCAGGCTCATAGAGGTGTTGAGAATCGAGGAATTTGTCTGGGAGGCATGGTCAAAGTCAACGAGCTCGTTGTTGCCTTTGAGCCGCGGGGAGAGGTAACGGGTGGAGTCCTGTCCGGTGACTCTGGGCCCGAGCCACAGGAGAAGCCGCCTGCCTTTAAATGAGATGAACACTGTCAGATTTACACACTGCCATGCTTTCCACCAGCCCTGATAATCCCTTCCCAGGAATAAATTGTCTCATTAAAATGAAATGTTGGCCCATATAGGTTTAATAAATTGAAAACGCTTGTTTGAATCCTCGGTAATTTGGACGGAATCCCAAGCATGTCGCAAAGGCCTGCGGCAAAATAAGATTATTTGCTGTGTATTATAATGTATGCTGTAGTTTTTATGCGACCAAACAGTGTCGGTGAGCCCCAATGAAATGTATGCTTATTTATATGCAGTTATTCAGGTTATGCAGTAAATTCCAATTACTTCTTAGATTTCTATTTAGCAAGAGGGGGATATGACAGGGAAGCTCTGTGTTTAGAGCGGCATTGTAAATCTGGTTAACTCTTTGCAGTGTGAGGAATCTGCATTGATGTCAGGCAGTGAGGAGAGCGTCGGACTGAACAGCCGGCTGACAGCTGTGTTTGGAGGAGGACCGGGCTCTGGGTGACGGGAAGGTTTCAGGTCTGATTCCTGCAGATTTCTGGAGGATCTCTGCTGCTTCTGTCTTCTGAATATTTGCGTTGAATTGTTTGCATTGTTGAAATGATTATAAAAGTAATGATGGAGGACGAGAAGGGCAGTGAAACATCATGTCATTCATGAGGCCCTGCAGATCCACGGGTATGTTTATAACGGGGAACGGCTCCAAACAGTTCTTTATGGAAGATTTGTGGGAAAATGAGACTTCTGGACTGATATATGACTGGCCTGCTGGCGAGGTTCAAACTGCTACTGCTTCATGACTTCTGGCAAAGAACAGCTAATTCTAATATATCTAAATGTTTTCATCATTTCTGTTTTGATTTAAAGGATAGTTTGTTTCATTCACATATATGAAGACTGACTGAGCAGATTGACCATGTAGGTTCAAACCACAGAGGAATTCTAAGCTCTACAACACAGACTGCAATGAGGGAACACTGGAGAACCTGCAGATCTCCGGGTCCACTTGGGGGCGTTCCCTGGTCCTGGTCCTGGTCCCGGTCCTGGTCCTGGTCGTGGTCCTGGTCAGAACCCCACCATCACCACCGTCCGCTCGGGGGCTTTAAGTGGAAGCTGGTTTCCAGCAGACAGTCCAGTGTTGCTCTGATTGAAGGTTTTCCATTGAGGTGTTTCTGTGGTCCGGGTCCACCTTCTGGCTGTTTCCTCTCCGCTGGAAACGGTTTTCACTGAGTCTGAATTTGTTCACATTATGATACAGAGCATTTCTTTCCTAAAACAGCTTCTGGAGGTTTGAGTATCTGTGTTTACTCGAGTCTCAAACTGTACATCACCTAAAATATCAGCATCAGAAGACAACCTGGTGAAGGTCTGTGTTTTAATAACTGCTGCATCCATCAGCCACATCCTCAGAGGCCAGTTTGGTCTGTGAGGCATTCAAAGGATCATTTATCATCAAATGATTATTACACTGCTGTCTTTGTTCTGTTTCCACACAAAATGTTAGTCTCCCTGATGTGTGTGTGTGTGTTTGTGTGTGTGTGTGTGTGTGTGTGTGGTGTGTGTGTGTGTGTGTGTGTGTGTGTGTGTGTTCCACCCTGACAGGTGTGCCTGTGTTGCTCTTTTGCCTACATTTAGCTACTTCTTACCGTTTATTCTTTATTTTCATGGTTGATGTTAATTTTTTTTCTAGAAAAGTCAAATTACAGGAAATAATGTCAGCGCTCATTTTCTCAGCCGCCTGGTTTGTTGTGATTGATGGTGTGATGTACATGGTGTGTTATTTCCGTCCTTCATGAACACCTTGTGTAATTCTGTGCTGTGTTTCTCTGTTCCTCTCTGGCGCTCTGGGTCGATGCTTCACGCTCAGTCCGATACTGTACTGGCAAATTCATTTATTATCACGTCTTTAACTGCGCCCCGCGTTCCGTCTGCTTATAAGCTGCAGTCTGAGTGGAGGCCGAATGCTTCTAACCCCCTGGTGCTCAGTCCCCTCGTCGCGGGGCCCCCAGGGGCCCTAAATCCCCGCCGCTCTCCCCGCAGACCCCCCCTGACGTGCAGCATGCGGAGGCGAGGCGCGCTTTGCCTATGCATTAGCCATCCATTTCCAGCGGCTGACACCTCTCCAACATAAAACCGTAAGGCAGGGGTAAAATATCTCTCTCCTGGCGAAAATAAAGCTTTGTCTGCCTGCTGATCTATTGGATATAAAAATAAAGCGCGGCTTTGATGCGGGCTTTACCTTATGCGCGCCTTTGCTTTTTGCGCACACAAAAGCTCCAATAAAGATGGATCGTGCGGGTTGACCGCGATGCGTCCACACGGCATCAGTCCACTCCACTCCTTCCTCCTCCTCCTCCTCCTCCTCCCCTCCTCACCCCTCACGTCCCCTTTTGTTAAAATCGGACCGGGCTGCTTGTTATTGATCAGTTAACGCCGATAATTATGCAGGATTTCCCACTAATCGGCCTTTGGAAAAGTTGTGCGCGTAAAAGGATCACGGAGTCTGAATCTGCAGTGACTTTCTGCTTTGTCTTTTCATGGAGTTTCACGTGGACACCCGAGAGTCCCCATCCTCTGTGCGCGCTGTGTTCACTGCTAAGTGTAATAATAAACCCGCTCTCCTTTATGGCTGGCCTGCAGCTGCGTTTCACCCAAATATCTGAGAAACACGCGATGGTTCCTGGAGGAGTTGTTCTGTTCCAGCTCATCTGCGGCCCGAAAATAAAGCCGATGGTTTGTGCCGTCCTGAGATCACAATGCAAAGACTAACACTTCCAACAAACACGCTGTAAATCATTCTATCTTCAGGACGGAGCTTGTTGGTGAGATATGGGCCGTTTCACAAATTAGCA